>NC_061526.1:22175000-22212500 GCF_022379125.1 Scophthalmus maximus
ACTGAGAAGGAATCCTCTTACCTGACTCTCTCTTTGGCGTCCTCAAAGCTCTCAGCGACAAAGTAGATCGGCTGGTACTCTGTGATGGGGTACTTCTGGAGGCTGGTCTTGTCCGGGTCAAAGGCCTGGAGTTTGGGCTTGTCTGTCAAGCAGTACTGAAAGAAAAACGCAGCATATTTTAACGCAACGTTCTTTCGATTCCTCAGTGAGTGTGTCTATCGCCGTCACGGCTGCCGGTTTGTACAGGAAGTGCGGCATCTCCTCTGCTGTTGTGGCTCGGCAGAGTGCACATCCTCCGCAGACAGTGGCTAATGTAACATGTGACCTGGATATTGGATTTGTTCATCGTCCTCCTCCTCCTCTCTCCTGTCCCCCAGTTGCCCAGTGAACCACTTCACCCACGTCCCCGACGGGGCCGGCCCCACTCCCCCAGTGACACATTAAACCCAGAATCGGAGTGGACCACTAACCCACTTGCCTGCGCCGCTGCGGTGGTGCAGCGAGGTTAATGTGTTATACGAAACAGATGAGGGGGGGTAATCTGGACCTCTCACCTGCAGCTCTCCAAACGATGAAAGCAATCCAGCTCCGTAAGCTTTAATGTCCGAGCCCTGCTTGCACAGGCCGAACTCCACGGTGAACCAGTACACCTGAGGACACGCACAATATGGTCATCAAAGTCGGACATATACAGAAGATAACTCCCCAAAACAAGGAAGGTTCATCAACAGGCTCTTGGAGAAGAAAAACATTTTTTACTTGTGTTACGTTGCCATGCTTGTCGTTTTTAGGGTTTTTGTGCTGAAGTTTAAATACATCCATTTCTTTTTGGAAGATACTCTAGATAATCCCAAAAAACATTGCCATGCACAGTTTTCCTAGGGACTATTTATTTCTTTTCCAATAAAAAAATGCTCATAGTGTCGCGTGGTCACTTTTAAGTAGCAGTTGCTCTGGACTGGAGCAATAATTACGAAATGAGTCTCGAACGTAATGTCAATTATTCTGGACATGAAAGCAGATATTCTTGTCTCATTTAGCTGAAATTACATTTTTTTTAAAAGACCTTGAAATTGTAAATAAATGTAGCCTGGATTGACTCAATCTGCCCCCAAATTAAAAACTGATCATATATTGTTATTATTATCATTATTGTTATTATTTCTCTTTTGCACATTACTCACAGTAGCAAGTTTCTCAATGTACTCATCGGGGGCACCGAGGGAGGCGAGTCCGATTTCCTACACAGAACAGAATCAAAGCAAATAGATGAGAAAATAAAAAAAACCTTACAGAAAATATATTGAAAACCAAATTACCTAAGTGAGATAGGTAATTATAGTATGATACAGCAGACCAGTGTGTATAATTGTTAGTAAATATAATATGCAAACAATATGAAATAAAAAATGATTGGACACTCGACTACCTGTGAGAATTGGGCGAAACTAGGATCGGCAAACAGAGGAACGTGTCCCAGGAGCTCGTGGCAGACGTCTCTGTGTTGGAAAACAAAATAGGCACTCGTTGAAATGACACAATTTTTTTATGTGTGTTCTTCTTTCACATTTCACAGCCGGAGCTTTCAGACGCCCAACACTCACGGCTCGGGCGTGTACAAGGGGTTGGAGCTGTGGCGGATGTACTGCGTGGAATGGAAGACGCGGAAGGCGAGTCCCGCCAGGAAGTCCCGGGACGAGAGCAGGCCGGCCACGGGGCGGAGCCGGAAACCCGTGCACGCTGCGGGAGAGAGAGAGGGTGAGTGTTGGATCACAGTGGGAGGGAGGCAGGGAAGGTGGAAGTGCGGCATTTGAATTGGTTCCGGCCTCCCACGTTATCTGAATGAGGAGGAGTTTCATATTTTGTAAGACGCCAGAATGACTGGATGACTCGGGGTAAAAAGGAGCATAACACTAATAATTAAAATAATAATACGAATTTAATAATACTTTTCCTTTTAAAGAAAAATCTGTTCACCCCTTCTACCATTTATAATTTTGACAAGTGTATTAGAACAACAGAGAATAAAGTCCAAATATTTTGAGAAAACTTGCAATATCGCCTGAACAAAAAGTCTTAATATTTTAAGAATAAGCTTTTTATAATTGTTTTATTCAAAAACAGATGAGTGGGCTGTTGCCATGTTGTTATCAGAAGGTTTTTTAGGGTATTAAATATAAATTGAAACCAAGCAGATGATGTATGAGTCAGCCGCAGGTGGAGCACAGCAGGTTTTTCAAAATCTACCAGTGGCCCTAATACTATCAGAGCAAAAATATGGAAAAAGGAAGTAAAATATTCATATTAAAAAAAAAGTATCCCGCAGATGTAGTGGAGTTGAGAGGAGAAGGGGTTTCAGGCACAAAATATACGTTTAACATATAGAAATGCTGTCTGTCACTTTTATACCTTTACGGCCTATGTAACACCTAAAGAAGTAAAAAGAATATGTGATATAATTCATGCACATGTAATCTGTGGGAGACGGGACTCACACTGCAGGAAGCGGGAGACGTCGTCCAGCTGAGGGATGTTGTCCTGCTTGTAGCCGCAGTACTTCTCCAGCAGGGGGAAGACGCGGTTGTGCTCGCGGCAGGCGTGAGTCGGGTACAGGGTCTTCAGCTCCTGGAACACCGTTCCCCACGTGGCCTTCTCCTCCTCCGTGTACTCCACGCGAGGGATGGTTTGGCCACTGGGGGGGCGCAAAAAGTTAAAATAAATTAGGTTATTATGTATCTGTTTGTATCACGATTAGAATTTAATTATTATAAGTATTATTCCGTACCTGGGACACTAAAAGTCCCCACTGAGAGAACCAGAAAAAATACATGAACGTGCAACTCTTTAACCTCAATGTGATTTGCATGTTTCTGACCGTGGCGGCCTCTAGTGGTAGTTTTTTTTAGAAGAAAAGAAACTGTGGCATCAATTCAGAAGCTTTTTTGTTTTTCGACAAACCAAAACTTCAGCTTTCAGACTCATTCACAGTATGTTGCAATCACAGATTGCTTTAATCTGGGGGGGGGGGGGGGCTTTAAAGGATGCTGATGTCAAATTTTGCGTATACCAATGTTTTTTTTTACCACATCTATTGCTTTTTAATGTCAATTTTTCCTTTATAAACAATATATTGCCTTTCCTCAGTTCCCCTTCTCATGTAATATGTAAACAGTTTCAATCTTCTTGGCAACATCTCCGCAAATGTCATCTATATAAATATACATTTAGTACTTTTTATATTTTTGGCATTGGTTTATCTCGTGTGTGGCGAATTATATAATAAGTTTAACAAGTTAACAAGTTTATAACCAAGAGTTTCCTTGCAAGAACGACTAAAACTTTGATTAATTGATCCAGTCGAACCAAGTTAGTATGTTTATTATCTATTATTACATTCGTCCTCATTTTTATTGGATTGTATGATGGGAGTGTACCAACATAAAAACACACACACACACTGACCGACTCCTTTAAATCCACCACTGGCTCCCTGTGATTTGTCCTTATTTGATTATGATAATTTTCCAGACGAAGGAAGGAAAAAAATCAGCCAGAATAGCTACTGAAATAGAAATTATTTTTTAAATTCCTTCGTAACGTTTCTCCAGACATAAAAAGAATAAAGATGAGTTACTGTCTGTAGTTGTAGGCGATGTCAGCAAACTCCTTCCTGCGGGTTCTGTAGACAGGATCTGTGAAGCCCTGAACACACGCACGCACGCACGCACGCACGCACGCACGCACGCACACACACACACACACACACACACACACACACACAATATGTTAGATCTCCTGATCACACCCTGCCCACTCTCAGATAAATCAAAGAGTGGAAATCCTCTGCTGAGGCTGAAGCCCCGTGGCCGTTGACGAGCATCATGCACTCCGCCCGCGACAAAAGCACGCGGATACATATTCAGACGAAGCCTTTGTAGAGTGTGTTTTTCGGCTTATGATGAATACATTTCGCTTTAATGGCGGTGGCGAAAGGGAGCAATTATCTATAATTATAGGGGGCTCAATTAAAGCAATGACATCCATTTGTGTGTCCAGATCGTTTTCCATTAGAATAGACGGGAGAGTGCGGCCTGTCATCTCCACAGCCCAGTCTTTCATGAGATGTGTGGGCGTGAGTGGGCACGTATTCACACACACACACACACACACACACACACACACACACACACACACACACACACACACACACACACACACACACACACACACACACACACACACACACACACACGCACGCAGAGGCAGGATGTGGCACACGGACAGAGATGCGGATGAGTCAGTCCTCACCGGGTGATCGGCCTCCAGCTCGGAGCCGTAACTGAGGATCTGGTTGGCGAAGCGGTCCAAGTCCTGGATGTCATTAGGGAACCACGGCACTGGAGGATAATAACGGTTATTAGACATCGATAATTTATGTTTTTATTTTTTCCGTTCAACATGTAGTTATTATTCAGGTCAGATCAATCGAGCATTCATTCCCACAAACGCTGAGGCCGGAAATGTTAGAAATCCTGGAAATTCTTAGTGTTAGTAGGACAATTAAAAAGCCTTTTTTAGGCAAAAGTTTGTGCTCTGGTTATTTTTGCTTTTGCCCTTTTATGTCATATTGTATAGAGTGGAAATTATTAGTTAATTTATCAACAGAAAATTTAAATCATTTTTGATAATCCCTTAATCATTGAAGTGATTTGTTTTCAGCTAATGTCAACTATTACCTAGTTTCAATGCACATTTACTAATATTCTCTGTTTGATATGATTTACAATCATTTTGCGTGATTATAGACGTCACTTTAAAGGATGCAACTAATTTTAATTTTCATCACTGATTAATCTGCCCATTTATTTATTTTTCTTTTGATTAAGATAAAAAAAGGGAACATTTTTTGTCATTGTTTCCTTATTTATGCTCGAAAATTGACACATGATGATAGCTAATAGATCAATTGATTAACTGACAATGAAAATAACCAATAGCTCCTGTCGGTGTGATTCTGGACAGAAATAAACGAGTACAGTACAAATTGATATTGATGTTGTAGGTTTAATTTTGCCTGTAGGGTTTTTTGGCATGTTGACACTCCACAGAAGACTCCTCGAGGGGCATCTGCTAGTTTATATGGATTTATGACCCTCAAAAAAAACACTGGGGCCCAAACATTAATCTACATTTATGCAGTGTGGTCCAGCCCCAGGGCCCCCGGGTGGAGACAATGGGCCCCTGCCAGGCCTCCTCGATAAACAGGCCGTCTCCGAAACGGACCATAAATATCCCCCCTCGTCCACTTGACCCTGACCGGTAGACCTCAGTGTCTACGTGGTGTCAAAAGAGGATCATGGTGGCCCTGTCTGTCTCCGCCCGTCGTGACCTTGGCATGTTCTTAGTCCGGGGGCCGAGACACAGAGCTCCTCTGTTCACCGCCGGGCCTGTTGGTCCTCAGAAGCTAAACTAATGTCATTCTGGAAACGACCAATATCAGTGTGGGGGGGGGGACGACAAGATGTGGGCGATGGGGTCATCAGTCTCGTCGGCGACACTGGATGTCCATTACAGAGTCTGGCTGGGGGCAATTCGTAAAACCACCGACAACTGCTGATGAATAGATAGTAGGATGGCGGTGTCCCAGACTGAAATATCTTAACGACAAACGGCGCTAAACACGTTAGCGCCGTTTGTTCATCAGCATGCTGTGTTCAGCCTTTGGCTCGAAGGCACTGATGTGCAGATTCACAGAGCTGAGCGCCTTCAGACAGCTGACGGCCTTAGTTAAAAAATGATATAAAACAGCGGGCGACGGCTTGATAGACGGACTATTGGGGCGCATTCCACATGGGCACAAATGCCCAGAGTTATTTTAAGTTATGGAGATAAGTTCTTCTGAATATTAATCACTAAAACATTAGATGTATCACAATTCAATAAATTCTAAGGTATGACCTCATAAAATTTGTGTCATGTGACACTAAACTTTGAACTCTTTGAGGAACTAATTGGAACCAGTTATTTGTCTTATTATTTTTTATCATTTTAGAAAGATTCCTTTTTGGTTTTTTTCTTATTACTTTCTCATCTGTAACATTTTTACGTTTATATTTCGGCCCTAATGTCTAATGCTGCGTGATCTTCAAACTTCTTTTCATTGTTTCGCATGCCTTGCAACTGTTTTTTGAAAGATGCTTTATAGATAAAGTTTGTTACGATAATGACGAAACCACGGACAGATCAGTGACGTCCACCCGTGAACTCTCCTCTCTTTGGCATTTATACACATGTATTTATTATTTTGAGGATTCATGCTCGTCCTTGCCCTGCGTGTGCCTCATCCTTTATACCTGTGTCCTTCTGTTTGTTGCGCGACATCTCGTGCACGTGGCCGCTGATCTGCGTGCGCAGGCCGTCGATGGCTTCGTCCATGGCCTGGGCGCAGGAGGAGTCCACGCTGATGAAGAACTCGTACTGCTCCTTGTCCATCCGCGACGGACGGGACTCGATGTGCGTCAGGTTGATGCCCTTCTCCTGCGGGGACAAAGGGAGCATGGGGGAGGCGGAGGTGAGCTGATGTTTGTTTGTTGGTGTTGTTATTCAGAACATCTTGAATATCTCCAAATATATTTTGTTGGTGGTAGAAGGTTCATCATGTACAAATACAGTTTCTGCTGTAACAGGCTGCCGCACCACCTTAGTTTCACCACCAGTAGGCAGTGTGTAGTTACCAAATTGATGGGCTATTATTATCAGATGGTGGTGAAGTCCACCCTGACCTTGGATAAGAGTTGCCTTGACCTCGCCACACTGACACTGAGCCAGACGGACGGGACGTAAAGGCACGCAGGACATATTGTAATGGTTAAGTGCAAAAGAAAAAATTGTGAAATAAATCACGCTGCCCTCGTAAAGTGAGGCTTGTCTCATGCTGCAGCATGAACACAAGAGCCTCGGTTTTTTTCATGTATCATAAATGCAAAAAAAGGCCCTGGCTCGTGTTAAAGTGGCCTGTAAGTGGTGATCACCGTAGAAATGTGTATTTGTTTATGTCATATTAGGGGCGGGGAGAGGGAGTACGTGGTTCTCTGTCTACCATAGGCCAAAACTGAAGAGGAGGTGCGTGAGCTGCAGCGCCACCCACCCGCATTTTCTCCCATCTGGATCCCATTCGACATAAAACAGCTTCTTTTCTTTTCTTTTTCTTTTTTTTCTTCCAACGTCCGTGTCGTCCTGCATCCTTGAGCCTGATACTGACACGAGTCCAAGTTGGCATTTTCAAAAGAAGAGCTGACTCTTTTGTGATGCAATATTATCTTTTCACTGCCAGCGGATTTCACAACATATTGAGAGAGATTTTAAAGAAAACAACAACCAATGCTTCACAACTGGAAACTTCAAAGATTAACGTATCTCTTTACACTGGATATGTTTCAATAGAAATTTTCAATACAAATGATTAGACGCGCCAGATTTTTTTAAACTTTGAGAGAAAATGTTCCACAATATTTCCTACATTCTTTGCATTTTGCAAAATGCAGAGAAGGGTAAAGCTTTGGGTTGTTGTAAATCCTAATCATTTTCAACAGGTCAAAATGTTTTGTTTGTTTGTCAGCAGGTATCAAAAGAAATACTGAGCGGATTTACACGAAACTTGGTGGATGGATGGGACAAGATCCCGTCCAGGCAAATTTCGCAAAACCCCAAAACTTTCTTTCCGGGGCGAGGTTAAAAGTTACATTTTCACAGATTCCCAGGATTTAATTCCGGGATCTTGATGGAAAACAAGATCAAGATCCCTGAAATTAATTCCTCGGTGGAGGTATGCAGTCGACTGAGGGCCGTACTAGTTACCAGAGAACTATTCCAACATGTGTACCATTAGTGGCCTGGTCCAGCTTAACATAGCTAAAGCGAGTACGGGGTCATTTCTGTACAACTCTGAGCCGTCCCTGCACAGCACTGCAGATGACAAATAACCCCTCTGTTGCCCCCCGGCTGAGGTGCGAGGTCAAGGTCGGCCCGTGCCTACGACTCGTCACATGAATGCCACGCTGCTGTGTCACATGCGGATTTTTTTGTGCGTGACTCCCCCCCCCCCCCCGAGTAAAACAAAAAGAAAAGATAAGGCCTTCACATGATGACAATGAACACACACGATAGAGGCCGCGGTTTGCCCGGCTGAACGTTAGCACATGTTTTGTTGCGTTGGCCTAAGAGGAGTGCGCTGATGGTCTGGAGGCCATTGTGCACATTTTTTACTGAAAATCTGGCAGTGAGCAGGGGGAGGAGCAGGGGGAGGAGCAGGGGGAGGATTGGAGAAGTGGCAGCTCATAGGTTCGAGGAGGATCCTGATATTTGTGAGAGCAGCATTTGGCATGTTCTTTTTTTATCGATCATGGTCGGCCGGCCCACTCCTCCGCCCCCACGAACTCACATAGCTCTTTGAACCAAAACATTTGGTTTCTCGGGACCTTGTGCATGTTTTTCCCGACTACATTTGGGAGTAGCACGTTTTTTGGGGGAGTTTTTGTTTTTCGGCCTGCCAAAGGAGCAAACACTGATTTTGATAGGACATCGATGTTGATGATTAAACAAACGTGTTAACTGTCACGTACACAGGCAGTTGAGATCGATTGAAGAGGATAAAAAAGACTTGGCACGCATTGATATACTGACCCTCTTGTATTTACATGCATTCAGATCCCAAACTCTAGTCCTGGATTCAAAATGTCACTGGTACTGTACGGAAATGCCCAGTAAGCAGCAACTACTTATTATGCAAAAATGTGTATTTTATTGGATTATCATTACTAATGTATAAACAGCATTTTAAAAAGGGCTCTCTGTAGCTCTCTAACCAGATGATGTCACAGTGATGTCATCGGGGTTATCTTGACTTGGACTTGAGTCTTATGATTATAAAAAGTTTAAAAAGCCTGCGTTACAAAGTAGATACTTTGTGCAGTTGCATAACAGGGAGGGATTCATTAAAGACAATACCCAGCTGCATCATGGGAAACGTAGGACCAGCCTCATACTCAAAACTAATCTTCATCAATCTTATACTACTTCATACAAGTGTCCCTTCAATAGACTAGTTGTTTGCAATGGACTAATTCAACCACTTTATAAAGTATTTCATCTATAGAAACATTTCTTATTGTATGCTGATGATCTATCTAAATCTAAATTTGCAAAGTGACTGAAAAAAATGCACTGTTTCCAGACGGCTATTACAAATATATTGTATACAAGGTATATTGGGTAGAAAATAAAGATACTCAAGTAAAGTACATATACTTCAAAACAGGACAGCAAACTACTGTATGTGAGGTTAAGCGTTTTTTGTTTTTTTAAAAAAGACTATTAATTGAATTAAGATATTGATTCCCCCTTCGAGGAAATTCAAATTTGACACCACCCCCCAATCGCTTTGAGGGCTCGTGGCTGGCGAGCTTGCTGTCCCTTCAACTAACAGAATAATCCGACTAATCCTTGAGCTCTTTACTTGCAGCTACTCTCCACCTCTGCGGACGACCAGTGAGCGATCCGTTCGCTGTGTCATCAGCGCGGGACACCTGCAGGAGGAGGAGGAGGAGGAGGAGGAGGTGACTCCAGCGGATCAAAGATCACGCGGCTGATACACAAACATCCGAGATAAGTTTGTCCATTTTCCTCCTTCATAGGGTCAAAAACGCCACCAAAACAAACACGGCCGCGACGGCTGGTGGTAATCATACACGTAACCTACTTTCCTCTGCCCAGACACAAGTCAGAGCCGAACGTCGCAACTCTGGACTCTTGTGTTTCTCGATCTCATGATGCCGTCGTAAATTCAACGTCTGAAGAATTTGAAATATTCATAAACTTCGTGGATGTGACAGGCCCGAGGAGGCTTTGATCCACTAATCCTGTTTCAAAGGAATAGTTTGACATTCTCTCTTTGATTTAAAGAATCAAACAGACGTTAGAGATCCTGCAAAGCTTGTATTTCCTTTGGACAGTGACTAGTGATCACCGAACTATGATGGCAACTTATTGCCGAACTATTCATTTACGCATTCAGCCCTAAGTATCTCTTGTACTTTCTTCTATCTCTGGGAAACTCATTTTGTGGATTCCTCTGGCTCCAATTGTCATTTAAAAAACAACTTCTTTGAGGTTCCACATTTCAGCCGCTCGAAGAAAACTTCCAATTATGTGTTTTTGTTTTTCCCCCCACAGTCAAGAGTAGTTAATCGTACCCGCTGCGGACCAAACCACCCCAGCTCTACATTAACATTCCTGCCTCCTCCTCTGTGAGGGGGATAACAGCTTGTAATATTTTTTTTTTTTTGCTTTCCACATCCTGAAGAAACACTGCAACATCACCTGAGGCCACTTCCCACCATGTTTCCCTCGTTATGTGAAAACTTGCACAAATGTAGGAAAAGTATTGCGTCCAGTGATGAGTGTGTTGGGATTAGGGCTGCAAACTAACCACTATTTTCATCATCGATTTAATCTGTGGAATTTTTTTTCTCGATTAATCGATTGGTTGTTTTGTCCACACTCCACAAGATATTGAGTTTACTGTCGTCGAGGAGCAAAGAAAGCAGAAGATATTGATTATCAAAAACAGTAGTTGATTACAGTGAACCGATTCATCGATTAACTGTTGCAGCTCTAGTTGGGACGTATTCAAGTTTCAGTTTTTACTACTCCCCCAGAGAATGAGAAATAAGAACCGGCCTTATCACCGCTCATGATAGTCATGTGCGCTGGGGCACGGAAGTGTGCTGCTGATTACTTGGAAGGTTATAGGAGGAGAAAAGCATTTGGGGGGAAAAAAGGCATTGTCAGGTTGAGTTGAATGGTGCGACTTCATGTTTTCGTGTCAGCTGACAGGTTTGGCGCCGTCACCCGGGGGGGGGGAATTGGGGAGATTTACCTCGAAGAGCCGCAGGGCCCGGACCAGGGCGCCGACCTCCTCCTTCAGGGAGAAGATGCAGGTGATGACCTCGGACTTCTTGTTGGTCTCCTCCTCCAGGTACATGGAGCCCCGTCTCGGCTGTGGGGGAACACAACACATGCAGATCTGTGAATTCCTTTTTCTTCCGTCATTATCGGGCCGCTTGATTTGGGAGTGGGGCTCGTCATGTGCTTGGTGTCAGTCCGCTTTTCAGAGCGCGGCTGGAAAAGAACGTGCGCGAAATGTGGCTGAGAGCCATGACTAGGAATTTGGCTCATGGAGCATGACGCCTTCACACCTTTAACCTTTTAACTCTGACCCCTGCAGGAGTGGTGGGACCACATGCTCCACACACGCACACACACAAAATGAGAGAAAGAACATGAGCACAGCCTAAATTCTTTCTGCAGGCATGTGATGGAGGAGCAGAAAATCTAATCTATATTCCTGCACAGGCAGCTATTCATTACGCTTAACATTTCGTGGGCTGTGAAACCACTGAAACATCTAGTGCTTTGATTGTCTCGACTGAAAGAGGAATTTCTTAATTTTTTTTAATGTCAGAGGACTTTTATCTCAGGCTCCGACTAGTGATTCATTTCAACTATTGGTTCTCCCTAATAAACATTTGGAAAATTATGAAAAGTGCCCGTCACAATTTCACTGAAATTTAAAGCGGTGTCTTGCAAATTGTCTGATTTACAACGGCATGAGATCCTCTTATTTGCAAGAGCAGTTTTAGTTGACAGGTGACCTAAATCATCGATGAATCGACAAATGATTTCATCTCCAACTGTTACATACAGAAGCAAACGCATATTATATTATATGTATCCAGTTTAACCAAATACTTGGCCCTGCACATATTGTCACTTTTATCAATGGCATCAGCTGCTATTGTTGTTTTGTTTTGTCCTCAATACACTGAGGCACTTTCTCATTCATTTGCTCTGTCTGCTGCTGTTGTGACTGGAATATTCCAGCTGTGTCAGAGATGCTGCTTTCGGAAAAAAAACCCAACCCCAGCCTGGTTTGAATTAGCAGATGAAAACTTACAATTACTTGCTCCAATTCCTTCTCTGCAATGGCCACATCGTGACATTATAATTTTATAATAAATGTAATACAATATGTACGATATCATGTCTAATGTCCCAGAAAAAAACAACACATCTTTACCCCCGTGCCTCGGTCCTCCGGCTCTGCCTCGGTCCCATAGGTCCCGTTCACTTTCTTGTACGCAGCGTCCATCTTCTCGCTCCTCAGGTGAACAGATGTGTGTGTGTGTGTGTGTGTGTGTTGAAAGTTGCTCTGCTGCTGCTGCTGCATATAAAGCCTCTGCGGTCTGATGTGGGCCCACGTGACGCCACACCCCCTTCCAGCATCGGACTGTCACGGGATGTTTTCTGTTGAACCGAGCCACAGTGGCACATCTGGTTCTTGTTGTGGCACCGCTGGCAGCGTTTGGCGTCGCGCGCACTTGGTGCGTAAAGTTCTGTCAACTTTTTTGTTGAAAATCGGAATTTGGTCTGTACCTGTGCAGCAATGTCGGACCCTGACCACAGGTGGAGTCGATCACCGACACATGGGGGGTTGTCAAAGTTTGACGGTCGTTTTTTAAAACGTCTACCTTTGTCCTCGTGGTTATAATTTATTTTTTTTGAATCATCAAAGACTCTTTATAACCTCCATAAGATATTACTGTAAATAGAATAAAAATGTCAACAGAATTTTTTTTAAATAGGAGGGCCAATCAATGCACTGCAATCTTCTGTAATCTTCCATTTATCCCTTTGGGGGGGGGGGGGGGGGGGGGGGGGGCTGGAGCGCTGGAGCCAATCCCAGCTGACATTGGTCGAGAGGCGCCAGTCTATGGCAGGGCCACATACAGAGACGGACAACCATTCACACGTAAGGTCAATTTAGAGTTTCCAATGAACCTAACCCCATTCTACATGTCTTTGGACTGTGGGAGGAAGCCGGAGAACCCGGAGAGAACCCACTGCTGTGAGGCGAAAGTGCTAACCACTACGCCGCCGTGCAGCCTTCTGTACCCTTGTGATCTTCAAAATTATACAAAACAAAAAAAATCTAGGACAATAAAAGAGACGTAGAGGCGATCACGTCACAGAAGATTTCCAGAATCGCAGCCAACCACACGTGTCGTGTGTCAAATTGTATTAATCCGACTGTTTCATTGACACCGATACACTTTTTCCCCCCCTGATGTCAGAGGTCACACAGGTCCAGCTGACCGACACGTGTTCCCTACATCGGGGTTAATCAGGTGATGTTTTGTTGGCCCTTGCATACCGCTCGCATTCATTAGGATCTGAACTGGTCAATCTTGTCCACATTTCAAAGAATATTTGTTGCGATTTTCCAGAATTTCCCCTGTTATTTAATTTGCTGTGTAATTTACAGATTAATTATTTCACGCGTCATTAAAACAAACCCTGAAATGTTCCTGAGGGACGCTGCCTCGATAGTCTGGGACCCCGATGAATTCTGCCAGGCTCACGGTCTGGATCTCCTCCATTGGGAAGGGATTTCCCACCGGCAGAAATCTTGCCGGTCCAATCACAACCGACTATCGGATGATGGGCAGAAGCGACTCGTGTAAACAACCAAGATGGCTGCCCGCCAATGAACGAGCATTTGACCAAAAGGCACCCGACGGTTTCAAATTGCTCCCACAAAAAACGGCAACGCTGGTTCCCAGACATAGTGGAAACATCATCACGGACCATCTCCTCTCCGCTCTGGTCCGTCGACGTCGTCGCGTCGCTCCAACAGGCGTCACTCAGGAATTTAGGTTCTGCGTTCGTCGGTCGCGCATCTCGGAAAAATTTTAATTTCACCGAGAGGTCCCAGACTAATGCCGATTTGAGTTTTAGTCTGGCTACAACAGAGGAGCTCCAACACACCGACCACATGATGAGCTGTAAGCTGCCGTACAATGCACCCTCTGCTAATCGTCACTGAGAATGAAATAGTCACATACTATCATGTGAACAGACAGCAGTCACATATATGGAAAAGCTTATATTCTTTCCATTTAATGCACTAAATCAGAAGAATGGGGGGGGGGGGGGGGGGGGTTGGTAAGAGGTGAGGGAATCCACGGGTGCCACATGAGGGCAGTGTAGGTTTGATAATGTTGAGAGAACACACACACACACACACACAGAGCAACACTGGACACCAGTGGTTTGCCATCTTTTGCTCTTCGGTAGACTCGCTTATCCAAGGTGACAAAACTGTAAATGTTCAATGTTAGTATGTTAAACCCTAGTCTGACTATAATCCCGTGCTGTGACATTGGGTTAATTCACTAAAAATGTTTACTGTCTACCATAAACCTGCAGCATCCCTGCTTCTGTTCCGGCTAACCGTCTTCGCAGAATGTCATAACACTTCTTCTCCTTCTCCTTCTCCTTCTCGTAGCTTTTGCATTGCAGCCTACCCACCATGCTGGAGTGTGTGGCCATGATATCAACTTCTAAAAGGTAATAATATGCAAATGTTGTGTTCACAGCTTGTCCCTCTGTACCTATAGTTGCTAAAATAGGAATTGATCCTGCCTGATAAGATGATTCATACACTTTGCACTGTCTGCTATAAGCCAAATTGAAACGCGCTGCACTGTGGCAGACTCATCGTTGGGCCTCTGTCGTCTTTCCGCCGTCTTTTCCCAGATGAACCCATCATCCGGGATCGTGATCACATAAAACTCCTTGGTGTGTCCTCCTCACGTCGTACAGTGGGGATTGCGAGTCCCCCCCCCCACACACACACATACACTCTGCGTCATCTACTGTCATTATCGGCGGACGGAGACAATTGCTCGTTTATTACCAAGAAGTGGTGCAGTGTGCGTCCCACAAAGGCGTCCTCCGCAGGGCGTCCCGTCTCATTCACACACTGAAGGTCCATTCTCGCCCTAATGATCGGCCAGATGCGAGCCACTGTAACTGTCGGGACGGGCCCAGGCCGAGAGGAATGAGCTCTTTTACACGCCGCAGCTGTCCTGGTTATAACGATTATGCAACTTTTTTTTTCTTCTTCTCCATAATTATTGTGAAAAGTTGGACGAGGAAAAGCGGCTCCGGCACAGAGCAGTACTGGGGGGGGGGGGGACTTAGAGATGAAAATGGATCATAAGTTTCCATCGAAGTTTCCTAATTGTTCTTTCATGAGACGTTGTTGATTAATGGACTGGTTGACGGACGTCCTGTGAATGTTGTCCACATGTGCACTGTCCACAGGGGTGCTGGAGAATCCACTCCAGCCTGGCAGCAGCATTGTGGCCCCTCTTTTGCTGAGAGAGCGAGGCGGAGGGGGGCAGGCAGGCAAGAGTGGGAGCAGAGAAAAGAAAATGAAACTTTCAGGCTTTTCAGCGGTGCTGTTGTAAAGGGGGGAGTGAATGAGTGCGGGGGCCGCGCAGCCAGCCACACATGGGCCGTTCTCACTCGGGATAATGGAGGCCTTTCTGTGGCTCTTAACCCCCTTGTCGCGCGCTGGGAACGGGGGCAGCCCCGGCCGCCCGCCGCTGACAACGGACACGCTCGGACACGCTCACCCGCCGGATAATTGAATTTTACACCCCTCAAGAAAGAAAAAAAAAAGTCGCCGCTCCTTTCCCCCCCGGACGGGTCTTCCTGCCACACGTGGCCCTGACAGGAACTCTCCCAGGGATCAACATCTCAGCCAAGGAAGCGAGAGAGAGAGAGAGAGAGAGAGAGAGAGAGAGAGAGAGAGAGAGAGAGTTCCGAATCGGGCCCAGTGTCAGTGTGAGACAGGAGAAGATTAAGAGGCAAATGGTGCTTTGGTGTGAAACAGACACTTCACCGTCCCCTTCGAGAAAGTGCAGTGAAGTCAGGCGGCCAGTCCACCTCTTTGGTCCAGACTGAAATATCGCAAATACTATTAGATAGACTGGCATGACAGTTGGTACAGACCATACTCCCCCAGTTGTTCCTATAGAAGTCTATGAGAAAATGACTCCACTTCTTTTTTGATGTATAACTTCGGCAGACACTTTGCTGAGGAGTTTACAGTCTCAGTTGCTAGTTTCAATACTCTTTCAATACAACATGATGTTCATTTTGTAAGTTGTGGTCTCGCAAATGGACGATGAAGTATCGTTTGCATTGGGGCATGGATACCGCGTGATTGACAGCTAGCGCCTTCCAATCGGTGCATCGTTGCATGTGTAGGTGGGCGCTCAGTGGACAACGCTCCTACGTCTGGTTGCGAAAAAAACCCCAAGATGGCGCTGGTGAAAATGCAAAAAAGCTGAGGCTTCAAAGCGGCGGCTCGCAAAACCAACGGGTGAAGTCATGGCTTTTCTTTCAGTGCCAGCAGCTGGTTGACCTTTGCCCTTTTGAGTGAAACGTCTTGACAACTGTTGGATGGATCAAACTTGGTTTAAATGTGAAATTATGTGTGCCTCTGGTTTGATAACAGCCTGACAGCTGCAGAATATGGATAACAGATAATAAAGGAAGTATCGTGTTACGTGCAGGGGAAAGCTCTGTGATCGGTGTGTTTGGGGGTCAGCTCATTAGTTTCCTGCACAACATGTAGTGAAGATGAAGATTAGATTGTTGTGTTGTTGATGTAGGGGAGGGGGGGAGTATTGATGATAAAAAGAGACAGTCATCCAAACCCCCCCTCTCTTCCTGACAGTGGGCTTCTTTACCCTCGGGCTGATGATCTCGTCGGCAGGGGAACCGGGTTCACCGCCCTCCGCGGCCCCATGACCAAACACAAAAGGTGTTTCCTCGCCCGCGGCCGTGGTCACTTTCACCCGTCACTCAGACTTTCTCCGCCCGTCCCGCGGCGTCTGCGCAGATGCGGCTCCAGGTGAGCGTTTCGACTGCGGCCCACGGCTCCTCGGCTGAGGGGTGCGCCCGCTGTCCCGACGTCACCTGGGACGGTCAGACACCAGGGGTGAGGACCATCTGATGGGTGGAGGGTTATTGGGGCCTGATGCAGCTGCGTGTTTTAACGTTGAATTTGGATTCAGGTCTTTTTGTCACAGACCACACATTTGACCTCATCACTCAGTAAAATCACTCAACAGTGTGATACTTGTTGTTCGTTGATGTTCCCACTGTTCTCTGACGCGTCCCATCGGGTGTATTTCATCTCCTACCTGTTTGACTTTGAGGACTGTGTTTACGAAGCCGTCACCGGCAGAACGAGCAGCGCGCCGTAGGTGTAGGGACACAGAGACTTAATGAGAAGTCTGTGATCGATTGACGTCCGTGCCGCTCGTCACATGATACCTGACAGACACACACACACACACACACACACACACAAACACACACAGAGGGCCTGTCACTCTGCAGCTGCTAATCACGCTCGAGCTCGACCAGTCATTTCCTCTCTGTACTTAAATGGTTGTTATGATGTCTGATATGAATTTCACAGAGATGCACAATACATTTGTTTTTACGAAATTATGAAAATATTTCGTTTTTGGTTGATCTACAGTCCATGTGTAGTAAAAAGGGGAAACCCGTGTTGTAACTCTCTCTACCACCGGAGGACGACATTCGCCTCCTCTCCCACCAGGCCCCTCCTCCGGTCAACATCCCTTGTCCCAAGTGGCGGCGGCCCCTCCCATCGAAGCTGTAACCTCTCCTAATCCCCCCCACCACCACCACCCCTTGTTGCCCAGGAGACGGCTCAGACGAGCAGGTGATGCATTGACAGGGAGCAGATGGTTCCCTGTGGAGGTAAGCACGGCCGAACAATGCTTCCATATTCATCATAAAGTCTCGCTAACTCTCTGTGTCTCCCTCCTTCAACTGCGAGTACACACACACACACACACACACACACACACACACACACACACACACACACACCCAACTTCAAAAGCTGAATGAATCGTGCTTTTACTGACGCATACATTTGCTCACTCTGCTTTTTTTAAAATCTGGATTGCTGATTGAAAAGGCGCCAGGTTCTCTGTCAGAGGCAGTGGGTTGATTATGATTATGAGACACAACTTGTGATGAACCGGAGCTCCTCCGTACAGGAGAAGTTAGTTTTACTGTACCTTCCCGATGGGCAGGCAGGAAGAGTAAAGCACCAGACAATAGGCGAGTTCCCTCGCCTCGGCCTCTTGCAGGTGTTTTCGAGCTTTTTTTCCCTCGCCGCAGTAACTCACTCCTCTAAAGAAGCTCCTTCTTTTAGCCCCCTGTCTCCCCCCGGAGATAAAGTACAGACACCCCACTCTCCCCCGTCTTTCTTTTCCGCTAACTCCTGAATAATCCAAGCAACAATGCAGGGGCTCTGAGGGCGGTGTGCAGCGATTCGCCGCAGGCCTGACTTGTTTTTTGGGGTGCTGCAGAGCAGGAGGGGGGGGGGGGGGCATTATGGAGATCAGCTAATGCATGTAAAACACTGCATCCCTTTAAAAAAAACAACAAAATTTTTTTAAGGGGGGACAAGTGGTAAAGAAAAAAAAGTGTGCGGCACAATAGAGGCTGCGGAGTGCTACGCTTTAACCCACCACACCTGGAGCACACAACAGGGGGTGAGAGTGGCAGCCCCCGCCTCACCCATCATCACCAGCACCGCAGCACCTATCAATACAGGCTGTAAGGAGCTTGGTTTGGCTGCAGGAGGAGGCGGGGGCCGCCTGTATTCACGGGCCTGACTATGATAAAGACGCACAGTGAGGAGCCATTCAAGAGCCCTGTGCCCATAATGGAGTCACTAATAGGTGCCTATTCAGCAAGGAAAGTGTTTTCTGGGGGAGGGAGATAAAAAGTTTTTTGGGGAGGAGGGGGGGCAACAATCACTTTGTCTGCTGCCTTGTGTATGTAAAATTTATGCAGCGCTCACCCCGCCTCCCCCCCCTCCACCCTTTCCCCAAACTCTTTTCTGCTGTCTTTTTTTTCTTTTGGTTAAAGAGCGTCACCGGTGAATAGACTACATGCATAGTTTGGAGTCTTCCTTTCATCCTTACTTGAAAATAGATTGAATGGCGTGTTCTCGAGTGAGTCCAGTCCAGCGGCGGGGATCTCAAAAAACAGGACTGCACTCATTTCTCTCTCTCTCTCTCTCTCTCACACTCACTCTCTTTCTTTTTCAACTCCCTCTTCTCATAAAAATGTTATAACTGTAGATAAATAGAATATCTCTGACAGTATTTACGTTGAGCTGCTGGTGAGTGTACAGAGCGGATATGAGGCCATAAGGAATGTGTTGAAGAATCACACTGAAGAAGACGTGCCATTGGTTTTCAGTTGTTCTTGTGTGCGTATAGATAAAGTCGCTGTAAAGAAATCCTCAGTCAATATACTCAGAAAGTCAAATTTAATTCCAGACACAACTTTATGTAGAGTCTGCATATTTTGTGATATGAAAAGAAATAAAGGAAACTAAAATACTGTAACGTAGTATGATAGAAAAAGCTAATTTGATTACACAAAACTTAAGATTCATTAATAATATAGGATGTGAACATTTTTTATGTGTGTCACAGAACAAACTTGTTTTTTAAGCAGTTTTAAGCAATAAACAATTTTCGATGTGTGCAGGATCATCATGAATCCAGCTATACAACGAACCACATATATACCATAAAAACCCTGTTGCTAAGAAACGTCCAAACCACTTTCCACACATCTTAGCAGTCATTGTGATGTGCAAAGATGTGCAAGAAACTGCTATCTCCTGCTGACGCTCAGGCCCGGTCACGCCGCCATCGCCGATAGCAACTGTCTTTGCCCTCCCTCGGTCCCGGGGCACCAGGGGAGCGGACCCTTGCGGATGAGCCGACTAATGTTGAAATGCTGCAACCATATTGAAAGAGCGAGAGTCGCCGGGGCCGCATTGTGCCTGCGTGTCAAAGGGCTTAGCTGACAGATTGATGAGATGAGGAAATAACGGAGCTGACCGGGGGGGGGCAGGAGGAGAGAGTGGGGAGTGACGGTGGGGGGATTGGGGGCTCCCAGCATGGCATGGCAACCGGGATTTGGAGTCAGAGCAGGGCAGCCGCCTGTGTAGGCCCACCGGGCAGAGCCGGCGCAGGTCACCGCTCTTTGATTCCGGTGACAAAGGGCAGCACGCTGTGGGCAGGGCCGCGCTCCTTAGAACAGCATGAAAGCCCTTGTAATGGTATTTTTATGTGTTTTGTCAGAGGCTTTGTCAGATTGTGTGTATGTGTGCTGATGTATGTGTTCATTTGTGTGTGTGTGTGTGTGTGTTTGTAAATGTGTACCATTCAGTTTGGCCTATTTATTTCTTTTGGATGTGACTAAGTGAGAGAAAGGATTAAAAATCTTAAGCACTTAACTTTTATTGTATTATTACAAATGTGTCAGTGTTAGTCAGATGGCTACCTTTCAACTGTCGTTCCCCAGATGTTGTATTAGCTCTTGGATTAGTAAAACAGTGGTAAACAAAGTTTTTTATTTTTTATTTTCTTAGTCCAACAGAGAGAAACCATAAAAAAAACAGCTTGAATCAATGTTTTCAATCTTGAGAATAGACGACAGCCACTTGTTTGCGAAAGAGATTTGTCACAGTGATGACCCCTCGGCCAACTCTTCAGTTTTAGTGTCTTTCAGCTGACTGTTTTGGTTTTCCAGCCAGGAACTTCACTGTTATGGCTCACCACCCCTGTCATAGTCTAAATCATATTAAACACTAGCTGCTCCGCACCAAAGTGGAGCATTTAGCAACTAAAGAGTGATATTTCTATCGGTTCAGTTTTGCTATTATGCAATACACCAAATGGACCTATATCAAATATTTTGAAAAAGACTCCCTAAAAGTTTCCCCTCACGTGAAAATATGAGCATCCACACACTCAAATACTGCGATTTCTGCATTTTCTGGGCAGCGTCTTAGCAACTGTCACTTTGGCATCTGGAATTACCCAAAGTGCACCGCAAAGCCCCCGGAAGGAGGTCGATCAGAGCGGGAGAGACCTCGCGCGTGCTTTAGGAAGAGTCTTGATCTCAAGATGGTCGCAAAGCAGCTACAGACAAAAAGAAAAGGATTTTAGGATTTAAAAAAAAAAAAAAAGTTGAAAGGATTTTTTTTTTTAAGGAAGCTGTTCCACATGGGTTGTGTGTGGGAGTGACTGCTTGTGTGTGTGTGTGTGTGTGTGTGTGTGTGTGTGTGTGCACACCACTGTAAGTGTTTGTTCTGGTCACCATGGAAACATAACTGACTACTCCTCACTTGTTCACGGGCGCTTGTTAATATTACACCGAGAGCACTTTTCCTAAGTTTGCCTGAACCGCAAGTCTGACGATGAAGAACCTCAAGACCAAGAGGCACTCTAGATAATAAGCCTTTCGAGGACCGTTCAGAACATGCACGCACACACACACACACACACACACACACACACACACACACACACACACACACACACACTCTAGTGAGCTCTGATTTGTGCAATTGATAAGGCTCCATTGTTTCCAGGGCACTTGCCGCTCGATGCCCTGTAATGTAATTACGTCGCGGAGGCTCACGCTGCTGCGGAGCGGCACAGAACCCGATCCACGTCGTTGTGTTGTGTCTGGTGCCTCCTCTCCGTCCAGCTGCTGCTCCTGGTCTCTGCTCTGGCCTCTGTCACCACACACAGCGCTGGGGGGGGGGGGGGGGGGGGGGGCTTGTTCTTGTGTTGCATCTGGAAGAAATATGATTTGGATGTTGTTGTTGTTGTTGTTGTTATTTGCCAGAAAGTGTTTCAAGCAAACTCAGAATGGAGAGGTTTAAGAGGCTTATACTTATTTTGGTGTTTTGTCCAGGAAATAGTGTGCATGTGAGATTGTTGCACCAGTTTAGCAGAATGGTAATTATTAACAGCCATAAGCTATTTGAATAGACTGCATGTTTCTTTTGCCTCCCACGGAGAGACATTGCTCAGTTCCTCACTCAGCTATAAAGACTGACGCTACAGCAGACAAACTTGGATACTTGCTACATCCGGACTTCAATGCTTTCATAGCATAAAATATGTAAAGTGCAAAGAGTAAAGCTCATTGAATATGTCTGCTGTCGACAGGACAGGAGCTCCAGGGCCTCGATGGGAAAACGGGCCTTCCAGAAATCAGGATTTCAAGCCTCCTCCGAGACCTGCGGCCCGACCCCGCCGTCCCGTCGGCGCGAGCACCTGGCCGCCCAACGGCTCCCGCTCTGCTCAGCACGGGGTGAGTCCATCCATGCGCACCCAGCTCTTCCTAAATCCACAGCTGAGCGCCCTCCCACCTGTCTCGCCGCCGTCGCCGCCGCCCACAACTCCGATATCCCAAAATGAAAGACACGTCAAAAACGCTGCTGAATGAGAGGGAAGATCCGTTAGACCCCGGAGCATCTGTCCACCTCTCTGACACTAATGAATGTTAAGTAGGTTAGCCGCCGGTGTGCCACCGCCCCACGGGTCATTGTGACTGGCGGTGGCAGCAGCAGCGGCGGCTGTGCTTTTGTGAGGGTGCGCCGAACCCCCCGTGTGAGTCGTCTAAAATGGCCTGGGCCCCGCTTACTGCTGCACACAATCGCAGCACGAAGAGTTGCCATATTGATCCTTCTTGCTTTCAGATTAAAGCATAAAAGGAGCTCTGTCCTATCAGCGGGAAACCCCACCGACTCCCAGAGCTCATTTCAGGGTCACAGAGTCCTTGCAGCCCCCCTGACCCACACCGCGATATGAACACCGGGGCATTGCGGGACAGACACCCTTTCCAGGGATGAACCCCATTAAACGGGATTGGTCGGATGCTCGCATTCATGGCTCATTATAGCTGACCCCGGGGCTTTTCTCTTTCTCAATCTGGGCCGCTCGCCTCTTCTGTCTCCGGCTCTAACCTGGCCAGAGACATGCTGAGGTGGTCGCCCTTCGCCTTTTGTTAGCCATTGATTTGTTTGATTGTTTTTTTCTGAACTGCGTCTCCTCATCCGTTGTGCCGCGCTGCATTGTTGGGTTCCTGCGGTGTGTGTGTGTGTGTGTGCTTTTAAAGTTTTGTCTCTGCTTTAGAAAGTGTGCAGTTCTTTTGTCTTGCTGTTAGCAGGTTCGATTTGATAGATTTGAGCGATGCGAATCTCAAGTTGGTGCTGCCGACGCTGTGGTGGCAGAGTTGTACTGGAGGCATTAACATGTGCAGTACATTGTGAGAGCGGAGATGTTTGGGTCAACGTGGTCGGCCGTCGCCTCCTCCAACAGGGAACAGGTATTATTTACTGCACGCTTTGAGAACGGCGAATAAAAATGTATCACGCTTTTATCAGATTATCTCCACTGCCCCCAGGTGTCCAAGTAAATAATTTTTAAAGTAGATTTGATTTCATGCAATTTATTGCAGTGGCGTTTAATGAGTTTATTTCACCATTTAAAGGGGCAGCAAGCGATTTTAATTCCAATGTACATTTCTTTTGTAAAATTCAGGGAATAAAATTCAGGAATAAAAGGGAATAAAATTCACTATTATTCACTCACTCCTGAATTTTATTCAGGAGTGATGTTAGCCAGCGGTCCGCTGGCTAACATCACTCCCGGATAGACGCTACGACTCAGGGGTTTTGGCCTCGTGGTTAGCGCCCCGGAGGTCTCCCATACCTGAGGCTGCGTGTTCGAGGGCCCACCAGTGCAGTCAGAAAAATCGACAACGAACAGTCTTTCTCCAAAATCGCTCGCTGCCCCTTTAACCACTTTAAAAGTGATTGTCGTCTGTACAATGTGTGTCAGTGTGTCCTTGGTGCTGACCTCACCAGGACGCGGCTCTAGGTCTCCGGCTCCCCGCTCGACGCGTCGCCCGCCCGCCACCCCCTTAAACTGAACGTTGATTAAATGCCTTTTAATGTGCCCTGACTCACAAGCGGGGTGTAATCAGGTGAAACGGAATTAATAAAGCATCCAGTGAGGTGCTCGGGAGAGAGGGGAAGGGCTCCCCTGAGAAAGGCGGACAGATGGCGGCAGGAATCACCAGAGAGAACAGAAAGCAGAGTGGGAGAGGGGATAAAGCAAAGGACCAGCCACCACTTTGTTGATTAGCTCGAAAATTGGTAATTTGATCTAGTCCCCTTTCCACCTACTCATTATTGATAAGAAGGACCTCATTTGACCATATTTCCCCCTGCTGGCTCCGAGCAGCAGCGCAGCACTTCCTGTCCCCCGCCGCCCTGCGCTCAGCCGATCTGACAGGAAGCACGTTGAGGTGGAGTTCGAGTGGGAAAAGCGGGGGGGGGGGGGGGGGATGCACGCCACCGCCGTCGAAAGCCCATCTGCCAGGAATCTCCCTAATCACATCATCCGAATTGAACAAGGAAAAGAGGAGCATGCAATCACTTTAGAAACAAACCCTCGATGGGATTACGTGTGTGTATTTGTGATGATGGGCACAACCCGGTCATCAAAGGCAGAGCGAGGACACTGATTGATCCAATTTAGTCTGAGCTGATAGACATTTGCTCAAATAGATGTTCTCTGTCATCGCTCAACCAGTTTTTTTTATGTCTTTCTCATTTGTTCGATTTTTGCTTAGTTTTTCTGTCTCACTTCACCAAACGTATCTACATAATTGTCACAGCCACCTCATCTTCGGCTGACTGAAAATGTACTTGATTTCACATTAAGCATATAATTAGTAACGACAAGGTCACCGGGGCCACAAGCACCCGAAGGATTCCCCGGGAGATGTGGTTGTTGTTGTTCCCTGTCTGTTGATTATTCGGCTCCAATTAAGTCTGCCCCCAGCTCGTGGGGGCAGGGGGGGTTGTATCTGGCATTATGTGCATAATCATACGTAATGTGCTTTTGTTAAGTGCAACAGGTACAGCCTTAATGAAGCCAGCAGACAAAGGCCCGATGCTGCCCTCTTGCCTCTCGCAGTGGCACTGAATGGGGTCCGAGAGTCTGTCACAAGCTGGTAGGAAGCTCCACACCAGTGCACTCCAAAAGGAAAGGGAAACACACGTGTATACACGCACATCAAGCTCCATTGTACTCCCACCATGCAAGCCCATTTTGCCCTCTGTCACCCTCTCTGGTCCTGGGGTTACACACCCTGAATTGAGGGGTGAGTCCTGGGAGGATCCGCTCTCCTGCCCCCCTGGAGTGGACCCGGCACTCGAGCGGACTCTGCGCTTCTGGGAGCTGCCAGCGGCTGCAAAGAGAGACGGATGAGCCGCTGTGACGACTGCTGGGCGCTGGGCTTGCGATATGTCTCCTGTGATGGATGAGTTAACACAGTGGGCCCCCCCCCCCCTTGCCTCAACGGGGTCAAACCGATGCACCCTGGCCATAAGACCACCATACTGTCCCGAGCAAGCGGACATGTTAAAAGAGAATGGGGGCGAAGAGACGTTGTGTTAACGGAGCAGATGTTGCGAAAGTGGGCCGTGTGGGAGCGCAGACTCCATCAGTGAGCGTCACAACCACTGGAGGTGTTTCACAGCAGCTCAGTGATCAAGAAAGAGGGGTTATTAATGCACTCGCAGGGGGTTTCAATGTCTGTGGAGAGCCCACTCACCGTGTTGCTTTATTTTTGTTTTGCCAGGCTTCAGTCATTGTTCTCAGCCTGGGGGCCCACGGTGCAGGAGATTGGGCTATACTGAAAGCAGTTCAACTGCTCTTTGACTGATCAATCTCAATCTGGCTCTGATAGATTTGTTTTTAGTGAACATGTACCCCTGCAGTCTGTGTGTAATCAATAACTTTTTTTAAAATATATTAATTTGCCTTCTTTTCTGTTTCTTGCAGAGACCCCTTTATGTGTCTTTTGTCAGCAAGGCCATCTTGTGGGATAGAGGACGCTGTCACTGCGCTGTGAGTCTACAAATACTGTCATTGATTCAAGAAGATATTTTCATTCTGATCTTAAATCTAGAATAACCTCATGTAGGGTTGTGATTGGCCCAAGTGGGATTCACCAAACTCTCTTAATTGCATAAACTTGCCGTAATTGGCTTGTTTTAATGTTTGTGTTTGCATCCCTTATGCTCCGAAAGCTTTATATGGCTACTCCATTTCATTTGTGGGTAAGTTGCATTCACCAAAAAAAAAAAAACTAGAGAATACATAGATCCTGACCAATATGGATTTTTGGGAGCTGAAACTAATATACAGTATATTGGCCGATACATATATTTAAATTCTTATGACCGTTCAAAACTTTTTTTAAATAAATAACTGTGAATAGAAAGAAAACACAAATACAACTTGAATTTAAAAAAATAAACCTTTTTTTGTAAATGTAAATGTAAATGCAATCTTTTCTATATTGTTTTTTCACCATATCAGCAAAACATCAGCAAACATACAGTAAACATAGACCTACCAACATTTTAAATACTCTGTAAATGTAAAAGTAATTGTAGTTTAATAACCCAAAGTATTTAAAAATACCCATCACTTTGTGCAATCCAACAGAATCAGTAGTAGTATTCAAACATAACAAAATTAGTCAGTAACGATGTTTGGCCTCCTGAAATCTTTCTTAAATGTTACAACAATATGGTTGACAACACGTGTGTCATTACAGAGCCAAGTTCAGAGTCAGTAAAACCTGACAAAGTTCAACAAAATCCTTGCTGCGACACACACACACACACACACACACGTGCGTGCGCACACACTTCTTTCTCCCCTCCCGACACTCACAAGTCTCCACCTCTCCCCTTTGCTCAGAAAGGAGTCTGGAGAGTGGATGTGCCACAATTAACAGTGGGGTTGCCATGGGGACGGCGGAGTTGTGTGGGCTGGCTTCCTGTCTCGGCCTCTGGTTAAACAAACAAGTAAAGAGTCGGGGCGGACAAAGACGCTCGCTGGTCCTCGTACAGCCTCATTTACATCCTCGCCTGCCTGCGGCGAGCCCGTCGGGGGCCTGGCATCACCCCGCTGCCGTTCTCCATTTCTGCCCCGCTCCGGCTATATCTAGTAAATCAAGAGGGCATTGTGATGGTAAAAAAAAACAACGGCTCCCCGTCGTGCACTGACACAACTTTTTACAGCGAGGGTGTCCCCCTGTCTAAACATGCAGGCGAGCCGACGAGAGGCTGTTGACCCAGCAGCCTGCTTCATCCTGTATTGTCACCTGGGACACGAGCTGCAATGGGACGGGCGCAGCACAGAATGCACAGGTGCCCAAACAAGATGGTGGTGCTGCAGTTTAATACTGTATGTGGTGGTTTTACGGTCTCAGCGGCTGATTCGCGATGAATGTTCCTGGTCGTCTTGTTCCTTTATTTTAATCAAATCAGAAATGAGAATGCAAGAAAATCCCTTTACTCAGGTATAGATTTACTTGATTCATCAAATGCTGTTTACACAGTAATCCATTAGTAATAATCCATGTAATATTCATATTACTATCTTAACACCTATTAGTAGTAGTAAAAATAATGACAAATGGTTGTTTTATCAATGTTTTAAAAAGTATTTATTCAAGCCTTATAGATCAGTTATCAGCCTACACTAATATTAACTTATTGGCGTTAACAACTACAGACATAAAACACGTATAACTTCAGATTTGATTGCTTATCAGAATATCTTAAACCCACCAGTATTTATTAATGTTTTGCCAAAACCTTTAGCTGCAGCGTTACCAAAGTTTTAAGGACTTTTCAACTTCTAGGCAAACCCGAACGTTTATGGGCTCATTAATGTCTTAACTGACCTTTACATTAAATAATTTATTATCCATTGAGGTACATTACCTCAAGTCTTAGGTCTTCGCTCCACCACTGTATTTAATGTACTGCCGTGCTGTCATTTTGCTGTTGTGTTGTTTCAGGATGTGGGGGGGTGGCGGAGGGAGGGGTCGCCCGGGCCCCTCTCTGGGGCTGCGTGGGCCCGTGAAGCGGGGTCATTGTCTCACCATCGCAAAGTAGAAAGTTTCTTCTGAATGCTAAGCTGCATCTGAGCCTGGCTTCTGACACGAGCTGATAATCAGATTTACTCCCCTGAATCCGCCGGACTCCACAATGTGCCCCACTGTCGTCCCCCCCCCCAGCTTCGCCTCTCGCCCCGGCCCCGTCGCCAGCATCCCGACCCTTCATCCACCCGCCCTCCCCTCCCCTCCCTCCTCCCCCCAACTGCAAAGCTAATTACACCCCGCAGAAACACAAATCTCCATGATTTAAAAAGTCACTTTTTTTCCTTCTTCCAGGGGTTTAACCTTGTTAGGGCCTAAGCCTGGCTTTCTTGTGCATCAGCTCTGTGAAGAATTCTCTGTTCCCGACAGACACTGGGACATAGACACACTTCTGTCTTTGCTCGTAGTCGTCTGCCTCTCCGAGGGTTCACTCGGAGGCAGTGTAATTAAGTGTGTGTGTGTGTGTGCGCGTGTGTGTCTGAATCATTGCTGATGTGTATGTGTGTGTGTGTGTGTGTGTGTGTGTGTGTGTGTGTGTGTGTGTGTTTAGAGGCGGGTGGTGGTGGTGATGGGGGGTTGAAGGAGCACAGGCAACTCTGTCCTCTGCAGGCCATCTGGGACTCTGACTCTAACTAATAGACTTCCTACATTCATTGAGCCGTGCTACTTGTGCGTCTCAATCAGGGAGCTGTTGACCACAAACAGGCCCGTAATGACATTAGGCAGTTTCTGGCTGTGTGCGGACAGCGTGTGGGCTGCCTGACGCCAGGAGGTCAGCCCCGTTTCCTGGGGGGCTGCAGGGGCCCGACGGAGCCCACACCAGCGTTATGGGGGTGTCATCAGAAACTACAGTTTTCCAGTGACAGGTTACAGAAACGTGAATTTATCTTCCAGTTCAAAAAAAAAGGAATCTAAATGGAGAAGTTTCCGCAATAAAAGTTGGACATTGGCGATTTAGAAGGATCACAATAACACAATAAGTGCACACGGACAGAAAATGGAAGAACTTTATGAAGATGTTAATGAAAAGCTAAGAGAAGGATTTAATACCTGTTAAAGCTGTGTGAACAGTGTAAACACACCATTACAGGTGTGACCCTGTATGATAGAAAACATCAGTGTGTGCGTGTGTGTGTTTTCAAAGACACTTACAGGATGCTTTGTCCCGTACTGTACGTGTGATCGCGTTCGCGTGTGTGGACGCATTAAAAGAGCTTTTTTAACCTGTCGTGCCCGGGCCTGCTCCGCAAGAAGGTCACGGGTTTGAGGACACCGGCTCGGTCTAGCCTCACAAAGCCCCGCTCAGCCTTCTGACGGGCCCTGAGTGACAGGTAATGGGGTAGGCCGTAGGGGAGGAAGAAGAGGAGCGCGGAGGAGGAGGAGGAGGAGAAGGGCGGCCCCCGTCACCGGCTCTTGTTCTGCCGACTTCTACCTCACTTCTCCCCTCTTCACATCACAAGAATGCAAATCTCTAAAGCCTCCAGATCTGAGAGGAGGGAATCAGTGGAGATGGTGCAGGGATTTAAAAAAGGCTGATCCTCCCTGTGTGAGTCACAGACAGTGACCCCACCTTCCTCTTCTCCCCACCGCCTCCCAGTTTACTCGCTGTCTGAAGGTCTCCTGGTTTCGACAGTGTGCTCAGACACAGACAGATGTTGCATTTGTGCATTTTTCTGTTTGTTTTTGCTGTGTGTTTAAAGGGGAGAGGAGCCGAACTCCAGAAAATGCTGCTTAACTCCAAGTCAAATAAAAAGCCCTGCGTCTTGTCGGCCATTTGTTACGACTGTTTGCTCTCTAAAGGCCAGAGAGCGACTGAATGAGTCGGGCCCTTCGGCAGGCGGTCGTCCGCCCCTCTGCGCATTTCCAATGTTGACTGTGCTGCCTGCTTTTTACCTGACAGTTTGCTCTAGAGAGTTTTATCACCCTGGAAATCTTTTTCTCTGAAGGGGGGGGGGGGGGGGGGGGGGGGGGGGGGGGGGGGCAGGCAGGTTGAGGGCGTGAGGACAGAAAGCTGGAGTTGTGTGATCTACTCTGTCAACACAAGGGGGCAGTGTAGGGCACCGTGCATCATTTGAATTCCCCTCCACAATCGTCTCACCCAGGCTTTTATTTTGTTGTGGCACGGAACACAGTTGTTTTTTCCAATAAGACTTTTATTTTGTATATTGATTCACAAAACAAGAACATGTTAAACTAATTTGTTTTATTTTTTTTTGTTCTTAGTTGTTTTCATGTCTGTTAGTTAAAGAACATTTGATGTACATTTTTTTTTCTATTTCACATAGTACAGTATATACTTTTTTTTTCTCAAGCTTGAGTTTGAGGAAAAAACAATTCCCATAAATATTAATATTTAATTATTATTTATTTTAAGAAAAATATTTTTTAGATTTATCTTTGTTCTTTTATTTATTATTTGGTTGTGTTGATTTTTTCTGGTTGATTTATTCATCCATTTAAACTCATTCATTCTTTCATATTTTTATTTTTACCCAAATGATACTTATTTGCAAATTGTTTTAATCGCGTCCTTTTACTTTTTGTTTTACTTGTTACATTTTTTTTCATTGAAAATGTTCAGGAGCATGTGTTGTGTAAAAGTGAAAGTTTTATGTTGCACCACTCTGAGGTTTAGTTTCTTCTTCTTCTTTTCTTTCAGGCCCGCGCTCGTCCAACTTATCGCCCGTGTCCGTGTCCGCGGTTCTTGGCTCACATGAGAGCTCGTCCCGAAGACCTCAGACCTCCTTGTTTCCAGAGCTCCAGGTCCAGACCGCGGCCTCCGTCTCGGGGGAACACGCCCAGCACGCGCAGCCCTGCTGCCCCAAAGACCCGAGTGCTGGAGGGTGAGGCTTATCAACAAAACACCTGGTTCTTTCACCACTGACTCCTTTGACTCCACCATCTCTGCTCGTTAACAATTTTTTCCTCCCCTTTTCTTCCTCTCCCGGAGGAAGTGGAGGTACAGGGGCCACCGAGCTCGTCGTTAGCTCTTAATCTCCCTCTGTGGTTGTGTTCGGGGGTTAAGTGCAAATCTTGGCCGTCCTTCTCTGGCGAGGAAGTGCCCACAGCGCCGCCCTCCTGGTGGTCCTCTGGTGGGAGTGAAAGGGCCCCGGGGCCCGGAGACCTGCCGCTCCTTTCAGAGCCCGGCCTCTGATGTGAAGGCATTTCCCCCATCACACACCACAGCATGGGCATTGCTTTCAGCGTGCTGCGATGTGTGTGTGTGTGTGTGTGTGTGTGTGTGTGTGTGTGTGTGTGTGTGTGTGTGTGTGTGTGTGTGTGTGTGTGTGTGTGTGTGTGTGTGTGTGTGTGTGTGTGTGTGTGTGTGTGTGTGTGTGTGTGTGTGTGTGTGTGTGTGTGTGTGTACAGCAGAGGAGGGGGGTATTTTCTCAGCATCGGGGTCTAATACTAATTATTCCACCATATGGTGGTGGGCTCCCTCACAATCGTCCCTTAACCCTGCTCCCTGAAGAAACGTGCTGCACCCAAAGCCGTGGCTTTGCGCCATGACACATGTCATTCATATGCACATCAGCACACACACCAGTACACACGTGCACCGGTTCGCGTACACACACTGTGTGTGTGTGTGTGCGTGTGTGTAACAGATGGGAGTGGCGGAGCATTGTAAGAGGAGGCAGTGCAGAAATGTGCTCTCCAGTGCGTTCTCTTTATCCCCCCGTGCTGACTCCTCTCGGCGGCAGACCCCCGGGAAACAAGAGCAGATTGTCTGACACCCCTCCTCGCCCCTCGCCCCTCCCTCCCTCCTTCACACCCTCACAGTGGTCAACAAGACAAAAAAAAACTCGGAGGAGGGAGAAAAGAAAGAAGGGGCGAAAGGGAAATGGGCGGCGCTGGATGGAGTCGATGTTTGCGGAGGAGAGTCTGAGATCTGGGATGAAAGGGACAAGTTTGTGGATGATGAGTGGCAGGAAGAAAGAAGGATCAAGAGAAATGGAATCAGGTTCTCACTGTGTCTGGGCATTTTTATACTTTGTGTGGATACTAAGATACGTGGTAAAAGTTAGCAAGTAAAAATAATAAAACAATCTCTTACATCTTGGATTTGGAACTCGCGTTTTTTATTTTCCCGCTATATTCCATCATTCTATAGAGACCAAAAAAATGAATTAAGTAGCTGGTAGATCACCAGGATTCATCAATTTTAGTTGAAATGTTAGTTACAACTCTATGTGAGTGAATATTCGAAGAACTTTCATAAAAACAGCCTTTTTTTCAGATGTAGGATGGTGTTTTCCATCTAAAATTCCAAATAAACATGTTTTATTAGACAATCAAATCATGTGGAGAATGCATCTGAGTAAACATATTTACTGGTATGATTAGATTTGAAGCTTTATAACTCGTTTATCACAGAGCTGACCGAATAATAACTTGAAAGAAAAACAAAATGAATAATAAAAGTAATTTAGTTTTTTTCTGTCTGATAATATGATGATTCTAAATACTGGAGGGGAGTCAGAGATATATTTTTTGTTTGTCATTTTACACGTGCATTCAAAACAAAACCACCCAAATCTGGCAACCCTGCCCATGACACTAGCGCTCGTTGAATGCGTCTCTAATTCCATTTTTATAAACAAAACAAAAAAAAACATGGTGTGTACACACGCTCCCCTGCCCACAGCTCTGATTACTTTTGTGAATATCGTGGGTTGGGAAGCAGCCAGCTGCTCCAGTGGGACCATTTCTCGCCGCCTTTGTTGGCGAGGCGACCCACCCAGCAGGGAAACAAGTGTTCGTAGCGGTGGGCCGAGGAAAGTGGGAACGAACGTGTCACGAACAGGCTGTTGATTCGCTGATGACCTGCACCGTGGTGACCGGCCTGGAGCTTTTGTTATGTTTCTGAGTCTAAAATCAAAAGATGCTCCAGGGACCAGCTCAGCCAAACACGCATCTAAAGTCGAGTGTTTGAAAAGAACTTTGAAAGAAAAATACTAAGAAAATGCTCTTGTCTTATGTTTTTTGAAGGACACCTTCATCTCAACAAAGACAGAGGAAGAAGTGCCGAGCAGAACAAGGCCTCGATCGCAGGAAGGAGCTCTGCTGCTGCAGCTGCTGTTGTTGTTGTTGTTGTTCCCTCTCTTCCACTTCCCGCCACCCCAACGCCGCCCACCAATAGTCCAACACCTCCCGACCAAAACGCCCTTCACCTGAACTCTGGAAGAAGAGAAGAGTGCGAACCAAACACCGCGCCGGCGTCTCCCTCCTCCCGCTCTCGTCCTCTCGCTCCAGAGGAGGAAGAGGAATCTCGGGAGCGGGAGGAAGAGTCCGTCCCGGAGCAGGACTGGGAGCTGCAACTCGGGCCTGCGGGGTCTGAGCGCTCGCCACCAGCGACCCCCCTCTCACACGGATCTCTCTCAGATTTGAGTCGCCCGCCTTCCAGTTTGTTCAGCCGCAGCACTCACCTCACCAGCGGCAGGAGCAGCGTCCTGTCCGGTAAAAACCTCTGGTCAAACATCTACCGTGACGATGAAATTATCGTCCCAAAGTTTCTATACTCTTATTTCTTTCCAACAAATATCTCAAAACCCAAAGATATTTCATCAAAAATTATTTATAACAGAGAACGTGTGTTTATTTCGATTAGTCAAGTTTTACCCCCAGATCTGATGATCTAGTTACACACTCTTGATCATATAATTTCCAGAAGATTATGTGTTGAATGAAATTACTCTTTAATTTCCCTCTGTCTCTTTGCAGCGTTTTCCGGAGACTCAGACCCAGAGGGCAGCGGATGCTTCTCCCCGCCCCGGCCTTCCCCAGCGATGCGGTTACCGCTGACCACTCCACCTCCTCCTCCACCAGCATCCAACCCTCCCCGATCCTCCATGAGCACCACCACCAACAGCACCGACCCTCCCCTCTACGAGCCGCTCTTTGGCCAGGCCAAACCTCATCACGCGTATCGCTCCACGTCGCGCCTCCGTCCCAACTCTGTTGAACCTCTGAGTCATCGCGAAAGCGCAAAAACACCAGAGAGTCTCCAACGGCGGGACGCGTGCGTAGATCCCGGTCTTGACCCGTCCTTGGACTCCAGTCGTGGCCTCGGCACGCTGGCCTTCCCCTCCACCACTTGGTCTTCCTGCCCAAGTCCGCAGATGACCACTCCCTGCTCGGGGTCGGGAGCAGAGCTGACCCCTTCTCCTCCACTGAGCCGGTTGGAGTCCCGGCGCTGGTCCGTCCTGCCTCCCATCTCCCCTGTCAGAGGTGAGACATGAGCTCGGCCGGCCCACATATGTGCCGTTCGCAGCCTCCACCACATTCTTACCGCCTGATTGTCCTGAACATGGCTGGACATCCTCACCTAAACAAAGACACGGGGTCAAATCAAAGCCTAGTTTCTATAGTGAGGCGTTCGGCTGCTCCTGCCCCCGTCAACCGTCACCTCCTGCTCCCACCACCGCGTAATAAATAACGCAGGGAAGCTTTTCTTTTTCCCTCTAAATCATCAATAGAGAAGCAGGGCTTTTGATGAAAAGCTGGTACCGTTTGATTCCCCGTTCAAAGGCATGAGGCCCCCAACAATAGACGCCGGGGTCCCTACCTCGTGTGCCGTGCCTCTCAGCCCTCGGCTCCCCCGTGCCCTCCGCTATTCTCTGGCCTCCGAGAGGGAGACGTGTAGCCGATGGTCATAAATCCACTCTGACCGCCGCTCGCTGATGGCAGAGGGCCCGCCACAATAGCGCCGGAATCCACAATACCTCCGCGGCTTTCCTGCGGCCACTAATTTACCGTTCCCAATGGAGGGTAAAGAACTGGGGCCACTGACATCTTGACTCCTCCGGGAACTTTATGAAAGAAAGCAAACAATGTGGAAATTGTGTAGGGATTTTCTCTCCTCTGTCAGAGGCGTCTACTGTTCTCTGTGTGTCGCTGTGCTGCAGGGGGCCCCGCGCTGTATCGGAGCATGCTGTTCTCTTTAGGGCGGACACAGAGCGAGTGTCACCGGTTCATTTATTAGACCGCAGATGGAGGCAATAGCCGAGCTCAATGTGGCCGCACGTGAAGCTCGGATCAGGATAAGTCTGGTTTAATGCAACTTTGATGGTATTTTTTGTCGTTTTTGGGCCTTTGTTTCCATCGGTTTTCATAACACTCTTGTCACCAAAGTTATTACTGGTGCATTGACGTTGCTACGAGGTCGAAACACACGGCAGCCACAGGCTGTAGACACGGCAACAGTTTACAACAGATCGTCTCATTGGTGGCGTGCGAGGAGTGTGTGAGCACCGTCCATAGAATGACCGTGACTTGACTGCTGAGGTCTCGAAGTAGCGTCAAAAAGAAGGCGAGCTTTAGATTTTTTCACATGAAAGCGCTTGAGCAAAGGATTTCTGTGCCGCCATCTTTTCAGAAGTACGTGTGGGCGTGTAAATATTGTTTTAGGACAGATTTGAAAACACGTTGAACCCACATTCTTCAGTCTGGACGGCCTCAAAACCTGTGTGATCGCACCGACTTCTTTCGTACCCAGATCCTCGACACCTAAATTGATGAATGATGGCTAAACGTAGAAAAAGAAAGTTTTTACAAAGACATATTCTTGTTCCAAGAAAACTGGCTTAGTAGAAGAGGTTTGTATCTGCAGCGGTAAATCCAGTTTTATTATTTTAACCCTATGTGGCACACAGAACATACTGTATATACTTCCAGAGGCCCATGGGAGTCTCCTCGTCCCCTTGTGACCCCCCTCGATTTCTCAGATCCCCTCCGATCTGCGGCGTGACCCCGAGCTGACCTGTTTTCAGCAACATCTCCAGAGTGTCACTGTCCCTGACAAAGAAGAAAGGGGGGGCGGGGGGGGACTTGCTTGGCCTGGCCTGGCCTGGCCTGGCCTGGCCTGGCCTCTCCACTCGGGGTCTTTCAGCCCGGGCACTGTGACCAGGAAAGAGAGAGGGCCCGCAGGCACACAGAGGAGGCCTTGTCCGCCCCTGACTCTGTCATATCAAACTCGGCGACCACCCCACACCACCGCCGCCGCCGCCGCCACCCTTAACCTCCCACGAAAAACTCGCCCTGACTCGGCACAGCCCCTCGACAGCGGAGAATGACAGCGGAGTTGACAGCAGCAATATGCTTTGAAGTGTCAAGTCAAGTCCTTCCATTGTCTCTTGGAGTAGAGCGCCGAGCCGCTCAAGTGCACAATAGTGCAGTGGTGTGTGTGTGTGTGTACGTTTACACTCGCCCATGTGGGCAGACCAGACGCGGAGGAGCTGAGTTTGCCTTTTTCCCTTTTTAGAGCCTCTGTATATATTATTCCTTTTGTCCGGGGGGGCAAGCTGCTCCGCATCTCTAATGTGAGAAAAGCCCCAACAAGCCCCTTTCAGGAACGGCGACAGAACACCGCCGCCCGGTCAAACTGTGTCACTCCGCTAATCCTCTCGATTTCCAACCCCACGGAGGAATGAAAGAGTTTTGCTCTGATGAGTAATTAGTGATTAGCTCGACGGATTTGTTTCTTTTTCTTCAACATTCCTTTGCGTGAGGTATGTGGTAATTGGAGCTTCGGTGTTTTTCATTGCAGGTGAGATGAGACTATAGTTTTTGCCCCCCACCCCCCCCCCCCCCCCCCCCCCCCCCCCCCCCCCCCCCCCCCCAGGGTCCGTCTGTAACGCCGTCCTCAGACTTTTATACCTCACCTGTGAGTGGCTCTCACCCCTGGAGGTCCCGGGTGGGGGTGGGGGTTGTTTTGGGAGTTGTCCACTTGTCAGAGTGTAAAACCTGGAAGTGACTTCGGGCTTTAACTAAGCCCGCGACAACATCCAGCCGAGATCTGCAAGTCTGATATCGCCGCCTCAGAAACAGTCGCCCCCGGAGGAGGTTTATTGACATCTCCTTAGTTAACAATCCAGATTCCCTGAAATCACAACGAGAGGATGAACTGCAAATTTCTAAAACATTTGGCGACAAAAGTAGATCTTTAATGACATTTGGGCTCTGGGGAAAAATATTGAAATACAAATGTAGAATTTTGTGAAATCCCAGTTAAGAAAATATCATAAATTATCTTCAAATGTGGTTTTCTGAATTGCCCTTTTGCTCGTTTAGTTGTTTTATTATTATTCATACACCTCTCTGTTGTTCTATCATTATCATTGAAGTGAAATCAAATCCTCGTCATTATCAGGGTTTACCACCATGGCTCTCTGTGCCGTTGCAGGACGCTGTGGCTCGGAGGTGTCGCGCTACTCGGAGCTCAGCTGCAGCGGGTCCCGCGTGTTCGACGAGCTGGACGCCATCGCCCCTCGGTCCACTTCCGGTGCGTCTCTGGACCTGGCGTCAGACTCGTCCGGCTGCACCTCACCTGGGACAGGTACAAACACACACACACACACACACACACACAAAGACACGAGTACACGAGTACATCAACCCCCAAAAAGCCTAAAACGAGCAAATATTATCACGGAAGAAACGATTATAATGTCGTGCACACGTTGGAATGCTCGTATCTTCTTTAGTTTTTTCTTTTAACATTATATGATATAAAATCGTCTATAAAATGTCAGACACAAAAGCATTTTGTTAATTCTCACATTTTAGAGCCTAAAACTAATTTCAAGGTTTCAAGTGACGATTTCAAGTTTTTGGCAAGAGGTTTTTCTGTCCATTCACTCGTCAGCGAATCATCAAATCCTCCAGACTCTATAACTGACTTTCAAACTT